>NC_056744.1:1191015854-1191040854 GCF_019279795.1 Protopterus annectens
AATACCTTGTTTTTGCAAATAATATTGTTGGTCAAATAGAAAAAAATTAGATGATAAGATGATGTCCAGAATTTCTGTGACAACATCAATCTCTTGCTTAGTTGCTCCTAAGTCGGCCATCATAAGAGCTATCCATTCGGTTGCCTCAGTGTGTGGAATTGAGGTGTAAAGGTCAACAATATCGATGGTAAGAAAGTTACAAGAACAGTCTAAAACAACATTATTAATGTCCCTGAGGAAGGACCAAGAGTCCTTACATATCACAGGTATGTTTGTAATATATTTAGAAAGGATATTGTCAACTAAACAGGCACAGGGATGTGTCATTGACAATCGACCGTCAACCAAGGCCCTCATAGGTGGATTATGTAGGTTTTTGTGGATTTTGGGAATCCCAAAAATCATGGGTACCTTGGGTGAGGCTGTGTCAATCAAATTGTAGGTGTCTAAGTCAATCTTCCCACTTAAAAACAAGTCTCTAAAGTATCCCCTAGTTCTAGAATGAGCCTTGTTCATTTCATTAAGTGATGAACGATTATACGCTGGGCTGTCCAGAACAAGTAACATTTTTTCTTTGTACTCATAGTTGTCGAAAATGACTAAACCACCCCCTTTGTCAGGCTTTAATACTCTGACAGATAGACTGCATAGAGTATTCAATGCAGAAATTTGTTCTTTAGAAGTATTTATCTTCTTTTGTTCACCCCCATGTTGGTGGGTTCCAACCAAATGTCTTAAGTCAAGTTCGCAAATGCTTTCAAACAGGTGGAGGTCAGGGTGTAGGGGTGAGTTAAATGTACTAGATAGTTTTAAAGTGGAAGACACATTTGTACCAGTGTTAGAAAACAAAAGATCTAAATTAAGCTTTCGCACAAAACATTTAAGATCAATTATAGTTTTAGCCAAGTTACAGTGCTGGCTAGGCACAAATGTGTTACCAAAAGCCAATAAATCAATCAAACAAGGGTCTAGGCTGATACTTGAGAAATTATAAATTTTAAAATCACCCTTACTGTTGGATACAATGTCTAGATGGGTGTCAGTTAAGTTTTCTAAGCAATCATTAGAATGGAAATCTAGTAGTTGTTCCAGTTCTTGTTGTAACTTCCTTGACGTCGATTGTTGCGTTGTCCTAAAAAATCACCCCTATTCGAGTTGTTATTATTAAAGTTACTTTCACGTGCCTGGTAGGTAGTCTGGTTGGTTTTGTTGTAATTGTTCGCTCTAATTCTGTTACTTTGTCGAGGAAGTTGGACAAATACTTCTTCAGTATTGTCATCAGCAAAGTCTAAATTAGAGTCTAACAAAACCGCGGGCTGACCTACATGATTTTGGGATGATAGTGTAATGGACTTAGGATCCAAATGAGTGTTAACTATTTGCAAGTTAGGGTAAGCTTTGTCCTGTTGGTAAGAAAGTCTGTCCCTGGACAATTTCTTAGACTTATTAGCTTTAAGTTTAACTAGTAAGGCATCAATACTAGTAAAGATACAAGAGTAATCATACTTGTATCTTATAATGTCTAAGTCCAATTTAATAAGTTTGTCCAAGCCGTTAATCTCTGTAGTGAGAGAGGTAATATGAGTAGAATAGTGCTTCACCATAAGTTCTAAGAGTTGTGCACCTTGCTTCTCAAATAAAGTTTTTAGGTCCAACAAAAAAACTGCGTCCAAAAATAACCCCGTAGGAGAAAAGTTGTTACGAAGTCCTTTGGGTATAATACTGTCATGAAGACATTGCTGGAAATAAGCTACTTCCAACTGTAGCTTTTTTTAATTTAACTAGTTTGTTATCAAAAACTTTAAGTTTATCTGCTATAGAATCTAAATTAGAGTTAACAGCACTAACCCCTGCTGCCGGTGGTTCCTGAAGGCGGTGGTGCGAGAATGTTAACGTTGGCAGGATCGCGATCCACTCGTTCAGTGAAGGGACCCCAATAAGCGCTGGTTAGCGTTGCCATTAACCTCATTAGGTGCTGTGATAGTGTTGCCTAGTAATGCATTAACTGAAGAGTTACCAACACCTCCTGTAGAAGTAAGTAATCCATCAGGGGAACTGGGCGCTGGATGCGCTGGTGTTCCACTTAAAGGAACAGGTTGTCCTACTAGTACTCCACTTGAAGGAATCGGTTGTCCTGCTGGAATGCTAGGACAGCTACGTTGGTTACTATGTGAACCAAAAAATGTTCCATTGTTAAAAACAGTACCATACTGCGTGAGTTTCTCCTCAAAGTGATCCAAGCGTGAATTAAGAGCTTCCAGGCGTTGAGAAATGGTTACGAACAGTGCTGGCGTGCCCAAGTTCTCCAGAGGAACAGGAGGATTTATCGATCCAAAAATGTTAGGGCTGTTAGGGCTGCTTGGTCCACCAGTAGCCATGAAGACCGGACCGACTAGTAAAACACAAAAAACAAACCAAAAAAACGAAAAAATGGTTTAACAGGTAGTCCAAGTAGGCTAAAGACCGAACCACAGGAAATCTTCTTTAACGCAAGTTTATTTCAGTAACAGCAAGCGTTTTCGCTACTGTGAAACAGTAGCTTCCTCAGAATCAAACAAGTTGGCGCCAAAACACAAGCTGATTTTAAAAGTGGAGTGATGTCATCAGGATCCATTACTTCCGCAAATTTTAAAGTACGTTCACTAATAAAACATTTTTAATATAAAACATGTAAAAAATGTAAAAAATGTGTAAGCATCCTTACACTAACAAGAATTATCATGCCTTATTTACAAATCAATAAACAAGTATCAGGAAGTTCAAGCAAATCAGTTAACTCACAGAATGTACAGTACTTAGTAATATCAAATAGTACTAGTAATTCCTAAAAAGGATAATCAAGTACAAAAAAGCAGAAACTTAGCAAAAAAATTATTATAATGTATGTGTGACTAACTATTAAAAGTCAAGAAATGTAAAACCATGTGTTTACACAAACCATAAAAAATTCAAACATTTGGACCTAAAACTAGTTAAATAGCTTATCTTAAATCCCTAATATATAGGACTCTATAATGGAATAAAGTTATTAAAGTATTAAAGTGTTAAAAATAACCCATACTACATACCAATAATAAGCAAAAGTTATAAATGAAAACCACGACATTAACTGAGGGCCCACTAAAAATACCACGATGTTCTTAATAATAAGCCTTTATGGTGAAGAACCTCTATTATAAATCTACTACAATGTAAAAATGGAATAAAAAATGGAATAAAAATTACCTCTGAAAGCTTTTTTGATTCTGAGGAAGCTACTGTGTCACAGTAGCGAAAACGCTTGCTGTTACTGAAATAAACTTGCGTTAAAGAAGATTTCCTGTGGTTCGGTCTTTAGCCCGCTTGGACTACCTGTTAGACCATTTTTTCGTTTATTTATATATATATATATATATATATATATATATATATATATATATATGTATAAATATATGTATATATACATACATATATATGTATATATATATATATATGTATATATATAAATATATGTATATATACATACATATATATATATATATATATATATATATATATATATATATATATATATATATATATATATATATATATATATATATATATATATATAAAATGTGCATCAACAGTCACAACCTGCTAGTGCAAGGGGATGTAATGTAAGTATTGCAGGTATAAATGTAGAATGTTGCTACAGCAACAGGGGTTGTGTTAACAGACATGTTGTGTGGGAAGTCACTTCTGATACTTACATGTACACCCTCAGTTACTGACAGACATCATAAGATCAACATAGTGAAATACCACTCAAATCATAGTAATGATCCTGTGGAATACAGCAGAGATATGACCAGTAAACGTGCACAGTCTGACACAATCTGGTCAGTCCAGAGTTATACACAGAACTCCTTAGTGCAAGACGTGTGGACCAAGCCTGACAAAGTGGATGTTTACAACCATGTAAATGGGGATATCACAAAACTAATGGAATAGATAAGCTCACACACTTGATGCATTCACATACTCCTGTCTGTCCTATCTCATATTAACTGGAGGAGCAGAGGTCCCAAGCCCACATACTTCCCCCTAGTTAGTGTCATACATCTTCACAGCATCCCACTGCTTATTCAGAAATACACAACACTTATGGTAGCCAGGCAACAGTACATCTGACAAATATCTGGACATAACATTACACTAAGTAAATACTCTGAGTTGCTATGCATATCACAATGCACTGTGCAAACTACACGCAGACTGCCACAGCACTGACCTGCTTCCTATGGGGGAATACACATGTACTTGCAAATATAGCAGGCACTACAAGCATGTAACAGCATGGACTAACAGACACCAGTGTGAAAGTGCATACCCACAACCAGTCTGAACACAGTCACAGTCACATTATGGTAAGTCTTATTAATAGTACAGTATTTGGACTGTGTGAACAAAACCATCCTCATAAGTACCATTCACACAGTCACCCTACATATACTGATTCCTGACTGTGGTATGGGACATGTGTCAGCCTGGCCCTACAAACATGTACGCTGACAGGGTACCATAAACTGGAGCAGCATGCAATGTTGGATAGAACAGGACCAGATACAATGGCATGTACCACAGTCTGTACACAGGCCAAGTAACATATTCACAATACATACTCTGTCAACAATCACCATAAATGCACAGACCTCACTACTGCACAGACTACAACAGAATGTCCAGGTTTTGTCCTCAAATATAAGTCCTACTATACATAACATGTCTACCAGTCTGATATCTCATTGGCTTGTTATCATGTATGATGTCAGTAAATAATGATGTACTGTACATATGCACCTCTTACTGCATGACATATGGACAAAAGGTGACAGACTTGGGAGACAGAGGCACAAACACAGGGCCAATACTGGCATATTGCTGTAACAGGGTTTGTTGTGACATATCTCTTCTGAGGGATAAGAAGTCAGTAACTCACATGGATGTCACCATGCACTGACTGCAATCATCAGAGTATGCTACTGCATTTCTAAAGATAGGAAATGTATGAGTAACATACCAGATGTAAGACTCTAAACTCTGGCCAGTTTGCAGATAGCCCTACAGGTGAGAGTTTCCTCAAACACATAACACTGTCATGCCAGACTTTAAATCATGTAGAACAGCCATATCCACACAAACCCTGTTAAACCAGCATTACTTCAAATGTAGAACAGCAATACATACATTCTGTCCCCACGTCTGGAACACCCCCCTCCTTTTTGTTGACCTGTCTCCACAGTGTATGTTGTAAGATGTATTTCTAACTACCCTCTGTGATGCTCTTTGTCAAACACCCACATAAAGTCCTGCTCACAGTGAAGGAAAAGGGCCAACACCCACATTAAGTGCTTAGCTATAGGAGTGTGTTTCCATGGAATTGGCTATAGGAATGATACCACAGATGTTCCACATGCAATTAGCAAGTGGGGGACTGCAGTTCCTGCACAGGCCATCAGCTGATCATGAGCATTACTTACAAAACTCAAGCTGCTGCCGATGCAAAACAGATGTACATTTCCACATCCACCAGAGAGAGAGAGACAGAGACAAAGTAAGAAAGGAAGGGAGTAAGAGAGTAACAGCCAAGCGTGTTTGTGTATGATCTGTGGGTGGAGAGTGGTATCTGGGTATTATAATGGTTGCTTATATTGTTTAATAATCCATACTGTCACATGGTAATTGCACATGGCTGTACACATTTATGGCTGAGGATTGTCTACAACAACCTCTACAGTGTTTGAAAACTGTTGGCCTTGTAATGTGGACAATGGGACATATAGGTCCTGAATATAATGATGTAGTAAAACCCACACTGCAAATGATTCTTTCATTACACAATCACCCAAACAGGGTTACGGATGACACACACACAAACACACACTTACCAGTATTGAGTTTCAAACCCCTTCCTGACTATGTATAGCTACTACAGTGTTACACAGTTATTGCACATGCCACAAAGCTTACATGTTGGAGAGTTGTCCAAAGGTATCTTTGAAGGTGAGTGACATCAGCAACAGTGCTAAAGGAGGGGTAAGGGAAGTGTAATAAGTGTGAATGTCCACAAAGGCAGGTGTCAATGAAGACATGCACACACACTCTCTCAGGAAAACACACAGATTGCCACAGTTGGCAGAATAAGGTGTAGAATTCATACCTAACTAATTTGCGACACTACAGCATTACACAGTTATAAGTGCCACAGAGCTTATATGGCTGAATCATGGCCAAAGGGTTATTTCAAGGGGAATGACATCAGCAGGCATGCTAAAGTAGGGCAATGGGAGGTGTAGTGAGCGTGAATAGCTTCAAAATCATTAATCTACACACACACACACACACACACACACACACACACACACACACACACACACACACACACACACACACTTGCCAGTACTGAGATGCTTAGGTTCATTGCTTCACAGGTGTGTAGTAGGTGAATGGGCCTGAAGGATGTACAAGGCTAGGAAAAGGGAATACCTTGGCATCAGGCCACATGACAATAATCTCCAATGTGGCTCAGGGCTTTAGTCCCTGGAGTGGTCTCCACAGGTGGGTATTGTATTCACCATCCACTCATCTGGGTTACTATTGTGGGTGGCCAGTGATGTGCACTGCTTCCCATGCATGTGATCTATATCCCATAACACGGACAGTGTCTGGGGTTGTGCACATGTCCCATACGCATGTTCTTTGATGTGTGGACGTGTACCTGAGGTCTCTGGGGCATGTTGTGTGGACAGATTATCTTTTGATGTAGCATTCCTGACCTCATTTGGTGAGACCTGGCTATGGAACTGAGGTCGTGCTTGCACGTACATTGACAGTATGATACAGGTATTCAGTGGAGTTAGTAGCATTTGTCCATACCGGGCATGTGTATAAGGCATGGTATTCCCTTTGTGGGTTACATTTGCAGACTCTACAGTTGTTGCAGGTGTCCAGTGGTGAACATAGCAAAAGGGCTACTGTAAGCATATATTTGCCTACTGCAGGGATGGAACAGGGTGCCTTGTCCTTTTACTTGCTGGTTAACACCCAGTCAGTCAGCAGATGTAACACATCACAATACTTTCTGATGTCCGTGGCACTGTTGTGGTCAACCGGCATGTAGTCCACTGCAATCTCACCGCGGTTACTATATGTAAGGCAATATGCAGGGAACTATCAATATAGTGCTTGTTGCCTAGCCAAGTGTGCTTGTGTGTGAGACATGAGTGGAGAGTGCTCTCTGAGTAATAGAATGGTTGCTTGCTAAAGTAGGGCAATGGGATGTGTAGTGACTGTGAATGAACTAAAAATCATTTATCTCTATACACACTCACACACACACACACACACACACACACATGCTCACCCGCAAAGTTTTCATAGTTGCCATGTCTGGGATTAGAACTTCTACCTAACTAGTATGTTACACTATAGCATTACACAGTTATTGCATGTGCCATGGAGCTTATAGGGCTGGCCCTTCTCTAAAGGGGTATTTCAAGGTGACTGACATCAGCAGGCTTGCTAAAGTAGGGCAATGGGAGGTGTAGTGACTGTGAATGGCCTCACAATATTTAATTTCCAAACACATGCAAACACACACACACACACACACACACACGCCCACACACACACACACACACACACACACACACACACACACACACACACACACACACACACACACACAGGTTTACAGTTGCCATGTCTGGGATTAGAACTCTTACCAAACTAGTATGTAATAATATAGCATTATGCAGTTATTGCAAGCACCACAGAGCTTAGAGGGCTGGCCTTTCTCCAAAGGGGTATTTCAAGGTGACTGACATCAGCAGCCTTGCTAAAGTAGGGCAATGGAAGGTTTAGTGACTGTGAATAGCCTCAAAATCATTAATCTGTATACAAGCACACAGAGATTCACAGTCACCATGTTTGGGATTAGAACTCCTACCTAACTAATATGTTACAGTATAGTATTACATAGTTATCGCAAGCACCACAGAGCTTATGGAGGTCAGAATATGCCAGATGGTTATTTCAAGGTGACTGACATCAGCATGAGTGCTAACATGGGCAATGAAAAGTGTGTGTGAATGGTCCATAAACCATTCCTCTAGAAACACACACAACAATCAGTCACACACAACTTTACATTTGACAGGACTGGATATACAAGTGCTAGATGAATACTGGTTTGTACTATCATGTTACACAATTATCACAAGCACCACAGACACTATAGGGCTGGGGGCTACCAAAAGCAAATGTCTACAGTGATTGACATTGATACATCATGTGATATTGGCCAACTGGATATGTGGTGTGTGGGACAGGCCTCATGATGGCAATCTCTTTGTCACTGTCTGTCCTTTTCTTTCCTGCATCTCTCTGTGTGTATGTTTCACCTATTATAGTATGTTGGCCTTGGATATTTGTGAGTATTCCTATCCAATGTGTGTGCAAAGCATGGATGGTGTGCAATGTGGTGTGTGTGCACAGACATCTGTGACTGACAGATATGTATAGTCCACTGTTGTTGTCTGACATGGGCTTAATTTTTCTAAGTGTAGGAGCATGCCCAGTATGACCTTCTGTATTGAGTGTGTGAATCCATTCCAGGTAGGTTGTACTCCAGTGCAGGATTTTGTGTTCTATACCTACAGCTAGCAACATGTTTCTGCAGGATATCTGTAGATAGGTTGACAATATGGAGTCACAATGGGCGAAATATAGTGGATACCGTAACTATTGTGTCTGTGCTGCTTGTGTTACATGGTTGCTGTTAGCACAGATATTCAGATATATGTACTCTTTTACACTGTGATGTATTAGGTCAACTACTGACAGATATACTTATTTGCTCACAGTTATTTCCTGGGAAACACAAGATAAATGAAGCTGTGTCCAGTATTGTGGTCTGCAGCCTACATATTCTTGCACATTCATGCCATTCTGTAGGGGTAGCTGCAGACACTTGCTGATGGGTCTGTGTAAATGGTCCAGCACCTTGGTAGTGTGATGGCTGAGGATCCCCTGCTTGAACATCTATCGATATAACAGAATGGCCATATCCTTCTGTGGCCATAACTCTCAGCTTTACAGATTCACCCAGGTTACCCAGAGGCAGGGCTCATATATCTGGTCAGTTCCCCTTCACATTGTGATTTACAAGTAGGTTTGTAGCCACCCATTACTGGGTTTGCAGGCAGGGGTAGTATGGGCAAACATCAGAGTTTCAGACTTCACACACTCCATGGCGTCCATGCTTCTACACCCCCCACTCTGTTATGCTATCCTCTTCCTAAAATTATGCGAGCAATATTTAAGAGGTATCCCTATAGTTGTCCCTTCACCCCAGCGATATTTAGGGGTTTGTCCACAGTTCATGCAGTAGGACATGGTGGGCATGTTACTGGGATTTGTTGACACGGCCTTGCATTTGTGTTCTGTGGACTGTGATATGTTGTTAGTTGGGACCCCATGAGATAACATACATTGGCAGTATGGGTGAGGCAAAGGCCATTGACAGAGGACTGTAGGGCATTTGGTAGTGATGCAGACCATCTGTAGCAGGCCAGTGCGTTCTGTCACTCCTACAGTTCCAGGCTGCGAGCCACTGGATTCCCCTGGGGTGACAGGGTAAGTGCATGAGGTGTTAATGGCAACAGTTCCTGTCCATATTAATCCATTGTTCTGAATGCTGGCAGGGTGCTGCTTACAGCTAGGGACACACCTGCATGGGACACCTCTTCAGCATGCTGCATTCTGTGGGTATTCCCATACAGAAGTGGGGGTCATACTGTATTCATTCCCAACAACAGGGATATGTCCTGTGATAAACCTCTGGCTGATTGTGGAGTGAGATGAGTGCATGTGTGATATGAAAGCTTCTTGCAGCTGACTCACAGATATACCTGGGACATTCCCCTTATGCTGCCTTGTGCGGGGACATAAGCAGTCTCTCATTACTTCATAACTGTGCCTTTTGTGGTCTGCCAGTGATTGGCCAGACTACATCAGTATTCCATACTACACAGACAACTAATGTGCTGTTAACCTGTATGTACAATTCCAAAGGTGTGTGCAGGTGATGGTTGCATTTTTTTTGTACTCTGTCTAGGGTACATCCACCTGTGTACTGTGTGTATTTCTGGGCCCACATTCATGGCATGTCCATCTTTCAGATGGTGGCAGATACTGACATCTGAACAGTGAGTATGGATAACTGCTGAATTGGGTCTTGTTGGGATGCATTGTGGTTGGCACTGTAGTTATCAGAACATGGCCCTGTCATCGACAGTACTGGCCATAGGCCACCAAGACAGAACCCTCCATGGCTACATGCTGACCACTTCCACACAATATACAACACACAACAACCTAACACACAGACCCCTGCATATTGTACACATGCAACAATCTATCCTGCAAATTGGGCCAGCTCAGGAAATCTGTGCTCCACTGTTATTAAACCCACACATACATGTTACTGCATTTCTACATAGGATTGCGGGGGGTGGGGGTGGCACACCTAACAATTGTAAACATTTGCTATGACTGTACTGGTATTTCAGGTACTATGTTGGCTTCCTTTTCGTTTTGTATTCTGACCTATCATGCAGACTAGAGGCATATCAGTAGAGTACAGATCTTAGGTTTTATTGACCTACATTTCAGACTTACCTTGTGGTAGTGCCAGTATTGAGGATGGTGCTGGAGGGCTGACTATGTCAGACACACACAGTAGACTCCTTATACATGGTAAAGCACAGGTAGTGTCATGTTTGGCATCCCTTTTACTGTAAGTGTGAGTCAGAGAGAGGTGTCATTCCCTGGGTTCCTACCGTGTCAGTGTATGTGCTATGCGTTGACTCTTTGCCAAAGCCTGGGCATACTGGGCACGCCTCCTTCTGCCTATATGGGCAGGCTCAGGTTGTTCCTCTTCCAAATCACTCTGTGCCTGTGCTGGCCTTGGCATTGTCGGGGGGCTGTGTGGCCCTGCCCCATGCAGTTCCTGCTGCAGCTGTTTCAGCAGGGTCATATTGTGTAACATGGCACATACAATGAAAATTTGTGTACATGTAGCTGGAGAGTACTGCAAGGCTCCACCAGATATGTCCAGGCACCAAAGCCATGACTTGAGCATCCAAAACACATGCTCTATTATGATTCTGGTTTGTGTGTGCCTCATTATGGAGTTCACGTTCGGATGTGTGTGCATTTCTGATGGGTGTCCCACTGGGATGGGTTCCCCACTGTTGGTTCTGTGTGTGAGGCGTGTCTGGCACAGCTCAACAATTTGCTGTAGGATGTCCCAGTCCACTCTATAGTGCTCCACTATCTCCAGCTCATGTAGTCCATGGTAGGTTACCCTGGGTCTGTACACTCTTCTCCATCTCCTCACTGTGGGTTGGTCATAAGCATTCTCATTCTCACCACCCTCAGCCTCTTCCACATATTGATGTATGAGAGCAGCAGCAGCCCCTATCATTTTGTTAATTTTGTCAGGTAAAATTTCCCCATCTATGTACACCGGTGGTGTAGAGTTTGTGGCAAAACCAGAGTGAAAGGTGTTTGCATAGTTTATAGTAGTGCACTGGGCTGGGCTGCTGCTTGTGTAATTGGTTAATTCTGATGCATTTCACCTGCCAGCTATGCTGGTTCTCTTTGATTGCCTTCCTACTGCTGTTTTCCCTTCCCATTGCCTTCCTGTTTAAGCCCCGAGGTGTGCATTGCATACACATTGCTCAGATGTGAACAGAGCTGCTATTTCCTGTGTTTTTTTTTTTTGTTTAAAACCCGGTGCATGGTACGCCTCAGACACCCCTCCATTCCTTAGCTGTGATTATCTAAGGGCAAGCACAGGCCACAAAGCTCCAATAAGCTTACAGCATGCATGACACTCCTCCTTATGAGGTCATCTACCTCTTATGCTTATACCATGGTGTTGCTGCACCTACACGGTTGCGTGCAAGCTAACACTGAGGGGAAATCTGATTCAGTATTAATCCCCTCATTTGCATAAAACTGACTGCTAATGCATGGTTACAAAACTGACACTCAGCCTTCCCCATTAGCAACCACTATTCCATGGTATTGTCGTCTTATGCATGTCATTGACTATTATGGCAGAATGCTGATTTTGGTTTAAAAGCTTATTTCCAACTTTTTTCTATATTTTCAGGCCGATCCCATCTGCGCACCGCTGCCATACGCTTAAACAACCAAAATCGGCCAAAAAATAAATAAAAGTTATTTTTTATAATTTTGCAACTATTTCCCATGCCAATGGCCATTGGCATGCCTACTACATTGAATGCATGCTTTCTTTTGAGCTGTCATGCCTCCATTTTGTAATTTTCAGAAATTTATTCGGCTAGTAGCTGAATACATTTCTGCAGGTTACACTATTCCTGCACAGATGCCTGCCTACTTCCTGGATCACTAATTCACCTCATTTGCATGGTTTTCACCTGCAAATGGGTTAACTAGCATACAGGAGCTGTGTCCGTGCAGGAATAGTGTAGGAGCACTCGTGCATGTCCTGGAAGCTCGTTCCTGGATCGCTCGTCGACCATATTGCGTGCAGCAGCTTTTGCACTATTCCTACATGCCATGTAGAGCTTGCTGAATCCTGGGGCATATCTCACAAAAGAGGTACAAGATAGGCGATAAGTCTTATTAAACTGCATCAATATTCCTTTGGCTGCTTAATCTTTAACTGGCAAGAAGTTTGCATATGAAAGCCACTGCATGTTATAAACTCAAGATTCCTGATGAGAAACTTTTTTCTGAAGGAGAAGGAAAAGGAGCAGCAAATCAAGTTAATATATTTCACTGTCACCTCAGTGATGACAGAGGCAGAGGAGCAAATGTATTAATCCTTATTCTTATGTTTTGGCCTACAGCTCATGGAAGTGCAGGTTAAACCTCACTGTTATGTGAAAAATACATGCAACTGCACTTTAGAATGATGGGCAATGTCTTTTATCCTTTCCAGAGTAGGCATTGGTGTGACAAGAGATAATGTATTAACATACCCACACAATTCATAGTTTACAATAAAACAGCCGAGGTGTTCAAAGGCCTGAGGTATAACATTATGAACTGGATAAAATAGTTTTTGATAGGTATTTGTAATCCACACTCATTGGTAAGTCTAAACAATATTATATATTCGGATTTAAAAAATCTAGCAAATGCAAGTAAGCATCATGTAATGAAGACAGTGCTAAAGACAGCATTTTGTAAATACCTACTATACCCAAAAGGGATATTATTGAACATTAAATATAAATGAAAATTCATTAAAATAAACATATATTTTAATTACTCTTGTATTGTAATAGTTCTGTTAGACAGAGATAGACAGGTAAGTTATAGATCAGAGAGCACGTGCTATGTGCTGTATCTTTAAGAAGCACGTCAAAGACTGCACGTGTACGTATAAATGTTGAGCATGTGCCATTCCTCATGCCATTTTGAGAGTGCAGCCAGAGAGTAAGCATGTATGATAACAGCAGTTAGTTTGTATATAGTTAAAGTCAGTAAACTTCTATTGTGATGTGTTTGTATAAAATAAAGCTACTTGAACAGAACCCATGAAGACTCTTCTATTGTGTCTAAAGTAGGAGAGTGACATGGTGTCAGAACCAGGATCGAAGAGAATAAGATTCAGAGCCATGATGTGCAGAGATGACCATGAAGGTAAACTAAAAGAAATGAGCATGAGAAAGAGTCAGGAAAGAAGCAAAGGTAATGAGAATACACACAAACTACTTATTTCACAAAAAGGACAAAATGGGGCATTACAAGGGCACAATACATATTATTAAACAAGGGGGAGGCATAAAAGGCTTATTGACTAAAGGAAATGTTTAAAGTAAAGGGGTTTGATGAAACAATTAACAGAAAAGTAAAATGAGCATGTTTAAAGGCAAAATGAACATGTCTGAGGCAAAACGGGCATGTTTAGAGTAAAACGAGCACAAGAAAAGTACCATGGGCATGAAAAGAGATTAAACAAACAAAACAAATATAATAAGGGCAAAAAAGGGGCACATTAAGTGTAAGTTAAGCAAGACGACTGCATGTATTTTGGCAAAGTGCTTTGTTTTGGCCTAACTATGGCTTTGTATTGTATCAAGGGCATAAAAAAATGTATTCAAAGTATCTCAAAGTGTGTAAAAGTACTTACAGTGTGTGCTTATTACTCTGCATGTATTTCAAAGAGTCATTTGTGTGCAAAGTGCAACTATTTCATAAAGTGCAGTCAAAGAATAGCCATTTCAAAAAGTTCTTGTGCTGGGTGTGTCTATTTGCAAAGTGCTGCCATTACAGAGTGTTCCTTGCACTGTAGAGAACTGCCTAGAAAGGTACCGCCATTTTGAAAAAGTTTCAGTGTTCTGTCTTCTGTTTATTCGTAAAGTGCCATTACTTCAAAATGTTATTGACTCTGAGCTTCTCCTGCCCAATTCATTCACATTGTGCAGTTATCTGAAGTGTTTCTTAAAATTATGATAAATGACTTTAGCAATACAATAATTTTCAAAAGTATTATGGCACCCTAAAAAACATATTCCACAAAGTCCATTTACACAGAGGCTTCCATTGTGCCATTATTTGGTATGTTTCTTACACTGATAAGAGGTGATTTCATGCAATATAGTAATTTCAAGAGTACTACAGTGCCCAAGAGAGGCTTATTTCATAAAGTTCAGTTATACCAAGGCTCACTGTGCTATTGAGCAAAGTTACAAGTCCTGATATAAATTTCTGTCATATGTATATGTGTTTGTACTCATGCTTATGTGCAAAACCCTTCACTGGTATGTGTTAATATGGAAGATGGATTTTGAAAGCCCTTACCTCTTGTATTTGATCAGAATATTACAGAGAAGTGGAGAATATTTGAGCAAGAGTAAAATATTTTTATACAAGCAGCTTATTCAGATAAAGATACATGTACCAAGGCATTCATTTTGCTAAACTTAGCTGGGTCAGACGCCATAGAAAGAAAGCGTTAATTTGCGTATGCACCAGCAATGTATGAAGGAGAAGGTGAAAACCATCATATTGTTCTACAGGCTGAGTCAAGGGAAGACCCAGAATATTTGAAAAGTTCAGAGAAATGTGTAGCCCCCAGGCAAATATTACACTGGGGAGGCATTTGTTTTACATGAGTGATCAGAAACCAGGGGAAACTTTTACACCTTATATAACTGATCTGAGAAAGAAGGCTAAAATGTATCAGTTTGGTGACTTAAAAGATGAGTTAATAAAGGACAGGCTAGTGTATGGTATTAATAGTGCTGCTGTTAGAAAGATCTTGCTGCATGATAGTGATTTAACATTGAGTAAAGCCGTACAGATTTGCCAAATCCATGAAGTGACAGAAAAACACACAAGTATGCTGGCAAGTGACCGGAGCATGGTTTCAGCAGGCTGTAGAGCAAATGTAGACAGAATGCAGCATGTGGCAAACAGAAATAGGCCTACTAAGCACATGGTAGCCACAACCCCTAATGGCTCATGAAAAAAACTAGGCAGTTTTCCACTATATTTTAAGCCCAGCTCAGTTAAAGGACCATATTCCTCAGTGCAGTACAAGCATGAATCAGCAAAACCTAAGTCCAGCTATGAGTCTAAAAGAGAGAAATGTTTAGCATTTGGTCAGTAATGTCACTACTGTAACAAATGGAACCATTTCCAAAAAGTTTGCAAATTAGGTAAACCTCGCTGAGTTGTAAAGAAAGGTCACACAAAAATGCAGGTTGATCAAGTAAAGATGCAGCAGTCAGCTTTCTATGTGAATGCGAAAAAAGCAGAAACTGGAACAGCAACCACAAGAAACAAAAATATAAATTCAGCTCCAATAAGGCAGTATACTGAACTGTAGTGTCCCAAACACCACTGAACATACGCAAATCAGTCCACCAAGGTAGCAGCGAAAGTATTTAATAAAACATATATAAAAAATACACAATGTTGAGCGCTTTCATCTATCCATATAGACTTCCTCAGAACACCATCCATTTTGAAAAAAACAGCTTATATACATGCACACACCTCTGTGTAATTACTTAATTAATAAGATCAAAGTTTAAAAAGTTAACCCTATAACTGCTACCTCTAGTGTATCAAACAGTTAAAACGTCCACACATATATTCCATTCTATTTGTATAATTCTCATAATTAAAATACATATGACCAAATGAATCATCCTAAATTCCATAAACTATTTTGGAACAAAAAAATGTCAATATCAAGGTGCAGGTACTCCACGACTATCGAAGCCAACCATCAACCAAAAAAGCAAAAATCAATAAAAAAATTTTATACTTGAACAGCAAAAGAACTTTATTCCATGGGTTGTTAGCGCTTTCACGTCTACTCTGGACGCTTCTTCAGACTTTAATAAAACACTTCATCACTTCTGTATTTAAACACTTATCAATTAAACAGTTAACCAATGAAAGCCTTTGTATTACTGTTTGATACACTAGAGGTAGCAGTTATAGGGTTATAGGGTTAACTTTTTAAACTTTGATCTTATTAATTAAGTAATTACACAGAGGTGTGTGCATGTATATAAGCTGTTTTTTTTCAAAATGGATGGTGTTCTGAGGAAGTCTATATGGATAGATGAAAGCGCTCAACATTGTGTATTTTTTATATATGTTTTATTAAATACTTTCGCTGCTACCTTGGTGGACTGATTTGCGTATGTTCAGTGGTGTTTGGGACACTACAGTTCAGTATACTGCCTTATTGGAGCTGAATTTATATTTTTGTTTCTTTCTATGTGAATGGTGTATCAGTAATTGGTGAAAGAGTTGATGGAGTAAATTTATTGGCAAAGTGTTCTGTACTGTCTGGATCAATGGTAAATCCGCAGAGCTTAAGGCAGGCACAGGTTCAAATTATAATATTATATCAGCAGACACATTTGCTAGAGTGAGAACTAATGAGCATCTCAATGTGGCAAGTAGTGCAAAACTTGTTGCTTATGGAGGTGACAAGATTCAAACCGAAGGCTCAGTGATGTTTTCATGTTATTTGGTCAAGAACTGTTACAAATTGTTCTTCTATGCAGTCAGAAGACCAGTACAGTCTTTACTGGGTCTGAAGGATAGTCTGAGAATGAATCTGCTCTCTTTTACCAAAGAAGTTCATCACATAAGTGCAGCTCCTAGTTCTAATTTTTCTGAAGTCATTTTCTCATAGTATCTTGATGTTTTTGAGGACAGGTTGGGCAAACTTCCAGTAATGCATTCCATGAAGTTAGACCCAGAAGTCACTCCAGTCAGACCAGCAAGAACAGTTCCTATAGCTATGTGGGATAAAGTTAAGGCTCAGCTGGATAAAATGGTACAACAAGGTGTAATTTGTCCAGTTACAGACCCAACTGAATGGGTGTCATCTATGGTAGTAGCTCACAAAAAAAGCTCAGATGAAAGAAGAATATGCATTGACCCAAGAGATTTGAACAAAGTATTGAAAAGACAATATCATCCAATGTACATAGTTGAGGTTGCAGCCCCAATACCAAATGCCACTGTTTTTTCGGTCTTGGATGCAAAGAGTTCATTTTGGCAAGTGCTGCTTGATAGCAAATCCTCATTACTAACCAATATTGGTACTCTGTTTGGCAGATACAGATTTCTAAAGATGTCATTTGGAATAAATTCTGCAACTGAAGTCTTTCAGTGTGCAAGGGAGCAAATTGTTTTGGGTTATCCTTGCCACAGAATAGTCGATGATTTATTGGTTGGAGGCAGTGGTAAAGCAGAGCATGACAGAAGCCTAAAGAAAGTTCTAGACAAAGCACGTGAAGTGAACTTAAAGCTCAATCCTCTGAAGTCCAAATTCAAACTCCCAGAAGTTACATATGTAAGTCATTTGTTTACCAGTACTGGCTTGAGTCCAGAACCGACCAAGCAAGCAGCCATTCTTGAGATTTCAGCACCAGACAATTTGCAAGCTTGCAATGTTTCTTAGGCATGGTCAACTATTTAAGCAAGTTAATACCAGACTTCAGTAAGTTGACAGCACCTTTAAGAGAGCTAATACGCAAAAATGTTGCATGGTCATAGAACAGCACCAGAAAGCTTTTGAAGAGCTCAAGCAGAAAATTGCCACCCCACCTACATTAAGATATTATGATGTGAACAAACCAGTTATCCTTCCCTGTGATGCTTTGAAATTTGGTCTGGGCACAGTTATACTTAAAGAGGATAGACTAGTAGCCTATGCATCTAGAACACTTGCTCAAAACTGAAATGCAATATGCTCAAACTGAGAAAGAACTTTTGGCGATAGTATTTGCATGTTCCAAGTTTCATGATTATATTTATGGTTGAGCTATTCAGATTGATACTGATCACCAACCTCTAGTTACTATTCTAAAGAATCTTATCCATTCAGCTCCAGCAGGATTACAAAGAATAATGCTGAAATTGCAAAAGCACAACTTCAAAATGGTCTATATGAAAGGCAAACTACTCTATCTGGCTGAAACCTTATCCAGATTTCCCAGGAATGCAATATAACAGCTTGACTGAGAAACTTTTGGCTTTGACGTGATGGCAGTGCATGCTTTTTCTACCACTAGACTTCATGAGTTGAGAGATCACAGTAAGACTGATCCAGTTTTGCAAAAGCTCAGTCACTGCCTTAATGTTGGATGACCGTCAAAGCAATCTAGTATACCACCAGAAGTGCAAACCTATTTTTCCTACAGAGATGAAATGTTGATGGAAGATGGCATTATTTTCAAAGGTCCTAAAGTTGTTGTTCCTGCTTCCTTACAACATGAGCGCATCTAGATTTTGCATCGTGGTCACCCAGGTTCCGCTTCCACTAAGGAGCACATGAGGGAATTAGTATTTGACCTTCATTACTAAAAGACATTGATAAAGTACTTTCTTCTTGTTCAGTATGCAATAGTACTAGATCACACTTGCAAAGAAAACCGCTTCAGCTACATCCAGTTCCTGAACTACCTTGGTCAACAGTAGCCACTGAAATCTTCGAGTGGAACAGTCAATACTACTTAGTATAGGTAGACTTATTTGAATTGGTTTGAGATTGATCTACTATCCAATCCAACATCTACTACTGTTATTACTAAGCTGAAATGTCATTTCTCAGTCCATGGTAGACCACACAAAGTTATTTCTGACAATAGTACTCAATTTACTGGCCTGTTGCTTCAGAAATTTACAAGAGAATGGGACTTTCTACACATTTCCAGCTATCCTGAGTATCCTCAGTCAGATGGTCTAGCTGAGCGAGCTGTGCAGAGTGTGAAGCAACCACTTGAAAGTTCATGACATGACAATTCAGATGTTTTCTTAAATCTCCTTAACCTTTGGAATGTAGCACGTGATGAGGTTCTCTGATCTCCAGTTCAATGACTTCTTTCCAGGCAAACAAGAATTACGCTGCCTATTACTACCAGTCTACTAAAGCCTAAAGCCAAGAATAACAAGGCTCAATTATTTAAGAAGCATTCTATCCAGAAGTCATTGTATGACAACTTGAGCGAACTTCTTTCTCCATTAAAGGAAGGAGAAATGGTCAGTCTTCAAACAGAAAAAGGTTTCGACCATATAGAACAAGTTATTGGAAAATGTCCTGAACTGAAATCCTACCATATAGACTCGGAAGGTACACAGTACAGGTGAAACTGTAAACATCTGTTACCTGTACCAGAATCATCATCACAACATTATTACAGTGACTTAGACTCTAAATCTCAGAGTGAACCAAATGTTCTTTCCATCCCAGAGGGTCCTTGAATAAAAAGTACCACTATGATTCTGTTATAGTTCATGCCAGTGTCGATGACCTGGGGTATAGTTCCCTTTATTATATAAAGAGAGGCATGATGGAGCTTTTAGAACATGTGTCCAAGGGAGGTATGAGCCTAGCATTGAGCAGCATTCTACCTTCTCCAAGAATGATGCCACCATATCAGCAAAAAATAAGTGACTTTGATAAGTGGTTTAAAATGTTCTATCATTCAAAGGGGGGGGGGGGGCAATATTTCTCAGTCTGAGAGGATGTGATCAACAGGCCATGCTGCTTCACCGGGGATGATTTGCTCTTTCCCCTGTAGAGTTTTGATTATTGCCAAGACATCGTCCACCCCATTGTACCTTTTTTAGACAATGCCATCCTCATAAACCTACCAACATACAAAACAAGCAAAGGAAACTATGAAGGTGTTACTGATCAATGCTAGGAGCCTGAACAAGAATCTCTTCTCCCTACAAGCACTTCTCACCCTGAAAGATATTGACATCTGCATAGTGACTGAAAATGGTTTATAATACCAGAGAGCACTCTAGCTGTGCAGGGCTGTAATGCCTTTCACATGTTTAAACCAGCTACTGTGCAGAAAGGGGGGGGGGGTGGAGGTGGAAGTGTCTTAGTCTACATCCAGATGAGACTCACCAAGGCTGGTAAAGCAATATGATGCACTAGGGCTTCTTCATGTTCAAATAAGCAAACGGTAGCTATTGAACTGCCTCTATACAAAAGAAAGTCATTGCAACTATCTACAGGAGCTAGATTCAGTCAGTGTTAAAACCAATACCATTTCCCTAGATGATCTAATCTATCCAACTACAGACTGGGAAACCTACACCACCACTAGTTTACAAGCACAGAGATTCCTGGACTTTATCAATACAAATGCCCTGGAACAATAAGTTAAAGTAGCCCCATAGGGGGAATAGCATCTTGGATATTGTCCTAACTAATATGGGGAGCATCTTGCACCATCTCTTTCATATCTTCAGCACTTATTAGGTCTGACCATAAAGCAGTCTCCTTCAAAATACCTTTAGAAATTTCTTTAAGACAAACTACCTACACCTAAGTGATACACTGGCAAGCTTTAAATTCCCACCAAACCCAGTTAACTCCACTGAATACACAGAAATGTAAGTCAGCACACTATACCAGCATGAACAGCTGCTTAGATACAGTTATACCACATAGAAACAACTTCAGGACAGACCTTAAAAACAAACCCACATGGTAGAACCATAATATCAACAAGTTTTATACTAAAAGGAAAACAAATTAATCAAAAGTAAGAACAGTAATTCCCAGAATGTTAAAGCCAACAATAATACAAGGATCAGGATGAAGCAACCACAGGACCATTTGGGATGAACCTTTAAAGTGCAGTAACAACGCCGACATTGTAATGGGGAAATGGCTAGGGAGATAAAAATAGACTACCATGGCCTAATACCTATGGGCTGTAAAGGTACTAAAGTATTACGAGGGTGGAGGGAAACATGGAATGGTAGGGACAGGATTGTGGTATGTGTGTGTTTGTGTGTGTGTGTGTGTGTTGTTTGTGTGTGTGTGTGTGTGTGTGTGTGTGTGTGTGTGTGCATGTTGCATGTGTGTGCGTGTGTGCGAGATACTGACAGGAGGCAGGACTCCACAGCCTATATGAACAGCAGGTTACTACCATGACCTTCAGATCAGCCATGATCTACATTGCTGTAGTAACTACAATTCTGGAAACTTCTGAATTAGCCAGTAAAGATGGTTTTACCTCATTGTGACAAGCATGGTTATGAATCATAAATGGGCATATTTTGTTGTAAGATCCTTTCTAGCATGATCCATATGGGACTTCTGCTTTTTTCCTGTTTTCCTGTTTGAGATTGCAACAAAAACCTAAATTTAAATGTCACCCATATATGGCCATTCAGTGTTAATAGTATTGCTTCTTCTTCCTTTGTCTGTTCCTGTTAGGGGTCAGCACAGCAGGTCATCTGTTTCCATTTCTTCCTGTCCTCTGCATCGTGATCTGTCATACCAACCACCTGCATGTCCTCTCTCACCACATCCATAAACCTTATCTTAGGCCTTCCTCTTTTCCACATACCTGGCAGCTCCATCCTTAGCATAATTTTCCCAATATACCCAGCATCCCTCCTCAGCACATGTCCAAACCAATGCAATCTCGTCTCTCTGGCTTTGTCTCTAAACCATCCAACCTGAGCTGATCTTCTAATTTACTGATTCTTAATCCTGTCTATACTCATCACACCTGATGCAAATCTTAACATCTTTAACTCTGCCATCTCCAGCTCTGACTCCTGCCTTTTTGTCAATGTCACCATCTCCATCCCATATAACATAGTTGATCTCACTACCCTCTTGTAGACCTTCCTGATAACTCTTACTGGTACCCATCTGTCACAAATTACTTCAGACACTCTTCTCCACCCACTCCACCCTGTCTGTACTCTCTTCTTCACCTCTCTTCTACACTCACCATTACGCTGAACTGTTGATCCCAAGTATTTAACTCATCCACTTTCACCATCTCTACTCCCTGCTTCCTCAATGTTCCTCTATCCACCATCTCATTCACATACATATATTCTGTCTTAGTCCTGCTGACCTTCATTCCTCTCCTCTCTAGAGCATATATACACCTCTCCAGGGTCTTCTCAACCTTTTCCCTACTCTCACTACAGGTCACAATGTCATCCACTAACATCATAGTCCATGGGGACTCCTGTCTAATCTCATCTGTCAACCTGTTCATCACCATTGCAAATAAGAAAGGGATCAGAGAGTTGAATACCTGGGGTCTAGTGTACCCCCCACCCCCCAGGACCCCATAGTAATACTGGTTCCATCACAGAACTTAAAGAATTCCCTGGTGTTCAGTGGCTCCCCCAACACCCCAATTCCTACTGTAGCATTGGTGCCATCATAGCATGTAAAGCCTTCCCTGATGCCCAGTGTTTTCCCTCGACCCCTGATCCCCACTGTAAAGTTGTGCCATCATGGTGCTTAAAGCATTCCCTGGTGATCAGTGGTTCTTCCCACCACCTGATCTTTTTAAAAGTCAGCTTTAGTTGCTAGTGGTCCCCCTACCACCATGTTAATGTTTGGTGGTTGAACTTGGCCTTTTGACCATGATCCCTACCACAACACGGTGGCAATTGTCATGTTGATATATATAGCCTAGCACTTTCTGGAAATCCTCAGTCATGTAGATCCCTTCTTGGATCCAGGGAGAGAACACATGGTTAATTAGCATATACTTCTCCCCAGAATGCCTCACTGGAATTTAGCATGGCTGCTGGACCAGCTCTTTGTGCTGCGCTTGGTGCTGGAGGGCCATGCAGCACCAGTTAAGGGTGCTTGCTGAATAGCAAAAAGGTACCACAATGCGTACACCTCTGTGTATGGTTCATGGTCCCTTTATGAATTCAGCTCAAAATCTATAACAAAGTCTAATTAATATATTATCCATACATAAAAGTTAAAATATATAAATCAAGACATTGGCAGTGCCAATTATTAACATAGTTCAAGGGTATAGTATAAAATAAATTATTAAAAATGAGAGATATATGTATATAGATATAGTAGAGTGCAAACATGTAACAACGACAAAGGTAAAAACAACATATCTATAGAGAATTTACTGTAGCCAGCTAACCACCATGCCTTTGGGTAGAGGTAGGAAACTGGAATCTCATGAGAATACCTAGTAAGACAGGGAAGAACATTTAAAACTCCACACAAACAATGCCAGAATGGAATGAACTGTGAACTCTATGTGAGAGAGAGAGAGAGAGAGATAGAGATTGCATGAGTGGTGTGTGTGTGTGTGTGTGTGTGTATGTGTGTATGTGTGTGTGTTTGTGGGTGTGTGCAAAAATAATTTGCAGTATAATTTCTTTGAATCACGTTTCATATAAAATCTCATATACGTCAAATACCTCTTTGAAAATTGTTTTGAATACAGGGGCAAGCCTGCCTGCATACCCCATTATATTAATTCAATTGGAAGAGGGTTTGGTATAATGGTTAAGGTGCTCACCGCATAAGCAAAAGGTACAGGGTTTGGTTCTATTCTAGGGCTATTGGTTAAGCTTAGAAAGGCCCTTCAGGGTAGCCATGGTTGTGCAACTAAAGAGAAAACTGAACTCACAATGAATGACAACTGGTGCACAATCACAAACTTCTAGATGTGGTGGTATAATAAAAGAGTAGCCATTGACAAAGTACAGATGGTGTTCTATGAACTGTGATTCAACTACCCAGTACAGGGAGAACATTTGAGAAGGCCAATCAGCTTAGTTTCTGCTACTCCTTTCTCTCTTTCCACTAAAAAAAAAAAAAAAAAAAACTTTTTCTAAGCTTGTTTCCTGCCTTTCCTGTGGGTAGTCTAGCCTGGTTATAGATTTGCTGTGTCCAGGACTATTTGTAGGCTTCTAGGGCCCAAGCCTTTCTGTGTTGGAGGGAAGCCTTCTAGCTTAATTTTGTTTCTTAGAACTAGCCAGATTTTGTTTCAGCACTTGTTCAGAACTTATTGTAAGCACTAAATAAGCTACAAATTACTACAGCATTCAACTTTCCTCACTGTCTAGAAGAAAACAGTTTCTAGTACTTAACAAATAAGCACCTATCCAGGCATGTCTAAGGGTCAGCTCCCGGTGTTTTCTCCTTTCTACCTGAGGAATCTGGGCATCTTGGGGCAATGCAGTAGCTGCCTCATGTACACAGACAACCCTCTCCTCCTACCACCCAACACTACAACCTGTGAGAGATGCACTTATATAGCCAAACTGGAAGAAAAGCTCTCTTCACCCAAGACTGGACTAGACAGTCAAGAGGAAAAGGTAAACACTTGCACCACACCACACTCAGCACATAGTCCCTCAAAACCTACACCACCAAAACACACACATAGAAACACAAAACACACACCTACATTCACGGAGGCTCTCAGTAAAAACCTGCCCAAGCAACAGGGACCTCCAAAGCAGAAACACAAGCAACCTCCAACACAACCCAAATGACACATAGCCCACAAACTCAGTGTGCTACTCAACCACAGTCCATAATGCATAACAATGTACCCAACACTCTAGTCATAGGTGACTCTATAGTCAGGCACACTGATGTTCCACTCACCAGGCTAAA